>NC_058413.1:38962305-39008306 GCF_002201575.2 Neomonachus schauinslandi
CGGGGCTCGATGCGGGGCTCGATGCGGGGCTCGATGCGGGGCTCGATCCCAGGACCCTGGGACCATGATCCGAAGGCAGGCGCCTAACGACTGAGCCACCCAGGCGCCCCTGTCTGTTACTTCTTTTGTGGTTTGATTTGAGGTGCACAGCGTTCCCAAGGCCCTGCCCTAGGCCTGCTCTCCACCCACCACCAGGCCCTCCCCATGCCCTGCCCGGTCCTCTACTGCCGCCTAATGGCAGGGGTTGGATTTACCACAGGCCCTCACAGATGCACTCACTGCCTGTTCCTCCCTGGGGCCTAACTCCCTGTTGGAATCATGCCCTCGGCACCCGGGATTCTGGTTTAGCAAATAAAAATGCAGGACCTCTAGTTAAATATGAATTTCATATATACGACAAATAACTTTTTGGTTGCTACATACTTATACTAAAAAATTATGCATGATTCTTCTGAAATCCAAATTTAACTAGGTGTTGGGTAAATTTATCAGGCAACCCTATTCCAAGGCTTCCTTCTGGGTCCCCATCGTCACCATGCCTTACCTCCTTTATTCTCAGTAAATTCTATTGTGCTACATTCCAACCCAGCAGTTTTCAAAATTATGGTTGCAGGTGTTACATAAATCACTGTGGTTAAGACCTTGACTCTGGATTTGAATCCTGGCTCCAGCCACTAACAAGGTGTGAAATCCTGTGAAAGGAACATCCTCTCTGGTGCTCCTGTTTCCTCATCGGGAGAATAAGAATAATAAGAGTATTCTCCTCATTGGATTGCTTTGATGATTTCTAACATTAAAGCTACCATTTATTAAGTGCTTTACATGTGTCAGTTCCTATTATTATTATTAGAGTAAAAAAAAAAACCCACAGCAATTATAAAGATATTAAGACACATGGAAGTTGAATACTATGGAGGCGTCCAGAAGAGTTGAGGGGGGTTTTCCACCAGGAAGTATGGAAAGGGGTGGGATAAAAGACTACTTTTATTAAAAATGAGTTTTTTAGGAGTGCCTGCGTAGCTCAGCCAGTTAAACATCTGCCTTCGGCTCAGGTCATGATCCCAGGGGCCTGGAATCCAGCCTCACATCACATCGGGCTCCCTTCTCAGTGGGGATACTGCTTCTCCCTCTGCCCCTCCCCCTTCTTGTGCTCTCCCTCTCTCTCTCTCAAATAAATAAATAAAATCTTTTTAAAAAATAAGTTTTGGGGGCACCTGGGTGGCTCAGTCAGTTAAGCGTCTGCCTTCGGCTCAGGTCATGATCTCTGAGTCCCGGGAGTGAGCCCCTCATGGCCCCATATCCGGTTCCCTGCTTCTCCCTCTCCCTCTGCCACTCCGCCCTGTTGTGCTCTCTCTCTCTCTCTCTCTCTCACTCTATCTTAAATGGATAAATAAAATCTTTTTTAAAAATAAGTTTTTTGTTTAACATTTATTTAGAGAGAGAGAGACAGGAGATGAGGGGCAGAGGAGAGAATCTCAAGCTGACTCCCCGCTGAGCTGGGTTTGGGGGGACCCTGATGCGGGGTTCAGTCTCACAACCCATGAGATCATGACCTGAGCTGAAACCAAGAGTTGACGCTTAACCAACTGAGCCACCCAGGTGCCCTTCCAAATTTTCTTAAGTTTTTTTAGGCATGAGGGCCCAGATCTCTGACTGCATTTTCAGTGACCTTTATTCTGCTCTCTTCAGGGTTTCAGCTTCCCTTGTAATAACAAAGTCGATGCAGCCAGGCCAGGCCCTCCTATTAGCACACCTAACCATCCAGAGCAGTCTTCTTTCCCTGCCATCACTCTAAAGGCCTGCACCAAGAGAATGCCAGGGCCTGACTCCAGGGCTAATTATGACTTTCATGGGCCCTAAACACTTTTGCCTTCATGGACCCCCTCCTCCATAAAAGTTAAAAAATATATATTTTTAATTAGATTATACATCTGTACTAGTGGTAAAGACGAATAACCAATACTATGTATTGTATTAGTCAGTTTAGACTGCCCTAACAAAATACTGCAGACTGGGTTGCTTAAACAACAGAAATTTATTTTCTCATAGGTCTTGAGATCAAGATCAAAGTGCTGTCAGTGTTAGTGTCTAGTAAGACCTCTCTTTCTGGCCTTCAGATGGCCACCTTGCTGTATCCTCACATGGCCGTTCTTCCATGTGGGTGTGGAGAGAGAGAACTTTTTGGTATCCCTTGGGATACCTATGGGATTAGGGGCTCACTCTCATGACCTTTTAACCTTAATTACCTCCCTAAAAGTCCTATCTCCAAATACAGTCACACTATATTACACTGGGGATTAGGATTTCAACATATGAAAGGGGGGGGGGCAACATAATTCAGTCCATAAGATATAGTAAAGCATCTTCTTTAACCTAAAAGTTCACTTTTTTTCCTTTTGATTCTAGAAAAAATTAAGACATTTTTCTTAAGTCTTAAAAAGATTGAGGGCCCTAGGCAATTTGCCTACTCTACTTGAGGAATACACATTCCTGCTTGACTGATTTAGGTCTGGATCCACAGGGCTTTCAATTTAATCACATGGAAAATGGGGGTGAGATTATACTGATTAGATTACGGCATTCACTAGGGCTGGGAATAGGGTCTATCCCACCCAGATGGAATTTCTGCTATACAATGGCAGAAGGAAAGGGACAGATGCCCGTGAAATAATTGAAATATCCATTGCAGATGTGAACGATTTCCAGAAGAAGAAAAAGAACAACAAATTATCAATTAGCATATCAAAAGATCCTGGCTAGTGATTGAGGATAGGAAAAATAAAACGAGTTATTTTTCACTCATCAAACTGGCAAAAATTTAAGTTTGATAGTGTCCAGAGCTGATATATAGAGAAAAGTGTGCTCCAATATATTGTTGGTGAAAATCTAAGCGAGTTATGCACGTTTTGGAGGACAATTAGGTAGTAGCCACCAAAATTTTAATTATGCATACATACCATTCATCCCAGCAACCCAATTTCTAGTTATCTAAATATCTAACATAGAAGAACATGAGGAGTATATGCACATAAAAGCACGTACAAGGATATTCATTGCAGCATTGTTCATGTTGGTAAAAATTTATAAGAAGCCTAAAATTCATTAACAGGAATGTGGTTAAATAAGCTATGCTAAATATGTACTATGGAATATGATGCAGCAGCTATAAAAAATAAAGTACATCAATGTGTACTGATCTGAAGATAGCTCTAAGACATATTTTAAACTGAAAAAATTACATGTACGTATGTATATATATATATACACACACATACATAGAATGAGCTCATTTCCATAAACCAAATTGTGCTTCCAAATATACATATTGTAGATTTGTATTGCTATGTAGATATTATATATATTGTACCCTAAGTATGTATATTACATATATATTGTACCTTAGGCATAATTGTAGGGGAAAAAAAACATCTCAGAAGAGACCACAGAATTTTGGTACAGTAATTTTCTTTGGTAAGAGAAATGAAACTGAGTAGGGGCTTTTATGTTATTCATATAGCATGAATTTCTTTACATCAAGACTTGTATTCAAATACTGTGCAATACCTACATAAAAAAAAAAAAAGTAACTTGCCTAAGGAGGCACGGTTTTCCCCTGACAGAGCTAAGATAAAAGCCTAGACCTGTGATTGGCAAAGACCCAGCTCATCCCATCATTAACCGGTCACACAGTCTCTCTGAGTTTGCCTTTCCCCCAAGAGCCCCTACCCTCCACCCTCATTACCGCATGTCTCTCTCCTTTTCTTCACCAAATACCTTTAAAGACCATGGCCACCTGTCCTTCCTCCCACCCCATTGACCCCTAGTTGCTCTGTTCTCCCCCGGTCACATTGCTGAAACTGCTTATAAAAGCCCCGCTGTCAGGTTGGGGTTGCTTCATTACTCGGGGAGCTCCACGTGCTGAGACAGCTAACCCCACGGGCCTGCCCGGCCCAGGCCTCTGTCTCTACTAAGGATCACAAAAGTGCCACTGCAGCAGTTCTGCTGGCCCAGACTCCATTCCAGAAGGACGTCTCTGATAGCAGTACTTCATGTCTATAAAACAACTCTCCAGGAAGGAATAAATAAGGCTTTCCTCAAAGACTGTTTGAGGATGAAAAAAACAAACCCCAAAACATGCATGCTCTGTTTCTTATATTCCACATAGGAGTGAAACCATATGATAATGGTCTTTCTCTGATTGACTTATTTCGCCCAGCATAATCCCCTTCAGTTCCAGCCACGTCGATGTCAGTGGTAAGTATTCATCCTTTCTGATGGCTGAGTAGTATTCCATTGTATATACGGATCACATCTTCTTTATCCATTCATCTGTTGTAGGGCATCTCGGCTCTTTCCACAGTTTGGCTGTTGTGGACATTGCTGCTATGAACACTGGGGTGCAGATGCCCCTAGGGTAACTGGGTGATGGGCATGAAGGAGGGCACGTGATGTGAGGAGCACTGGGGGTTATATGCAACTGATAATGTGTTGAACACTACATCTGAAACTAATGGTGTAGTATACGTTGGCTAATTGAATTTAAATTCCAAAAAAACGAAAAAACAACAACATGCATGTGGGGAGTGCTACAAAACCCCTGGCTGCCATGATCCCTTTTTTAAAACCTAAAAAACTTGGTTTGTTTTGAAAAGGCAGGGCAGGCACAAGGAAAAACATTCAAACAGCACCAAAGGGAAGGAGGTGAAAGTAAGCCTCCCTCCCTCCCACTTGTGACTGAGTTCTCTCTTCCAGAGACAGCTGTTTTCTAGATCCTCCCGGCACCCATCTGTTCGAAGATGATCTTTCCACGTACAAGGATAGATGTGTGTATATATGTATCCATATTCATTTCTAACCCCCTTAATAGCACACGTTGTTCTACATCTTGCTTTTTTCACTTAACCATATATCTCAGAGATTGATATTGATTGATAACCGTATACCTCAGAAATAGTCAGACATATAGATCTGCCTCCGTCTTTGTAAGAGCTGCATAGTTTTCCATTCTAAGGTTGTATCAATATGTATTTAATTAGTCTCCTACTAATGGACATTCAGGTTGTTTTTCAAACCATGCTGCAGTGAATAACTCTGTTCAATTGTCTTTGCACACGTGTGTGAATATTCTGGTAGAACATTCTCCTATAAAGGGAATTTCTGTGTTAGAGCAGTTGTATTTTAGACTTTTGACTGAGAAAGCCGGTACATTGTAACAGAACACAAGCCTGGAGCCAAGTGCCGGCTCTGCCACTTCCTAGTTGGGTGCACTTGGATAGGTCCCTTAGCCATTCTGTGCCACAGTTTCCCCATCTGTCACGGTAGGGTTGAGGGTTGCTGTGAAAACTGGATGAGTTAATATACACAAACTGCTTGGAAGAACACCTGGTGTGCAATAAACATATAGCATGGGTCTTTAGTATAGTATATTAATTCTCTAGTTTGTCAAATTGCCCTCAAAGAGGTTAAGGTAATCTATATTCCCACCACAGTGTCTTATTTCCCTGACCCTCACCAACATGGCTTATTTTCAAACTTTTTGAAGTTTGTTAATCTGATGGGTAAAAAGGGTACCTCCTCGTGATTTTAACTTTCCTATGATCAACTCAGTTGACCTTCACGGTCCTGTTCCTACTGAACCTCTTCGCAGCATTTGACATGTGAAGCCTAGACCTATTAGCTTGTCCCCTTCTCCTTGGCAAGTCTTCTCTGTTGCTTCCGGGAACACTGCACTCTACTCCTTTGGTTCTCTGCCTGCCTTTCTGCCTGGTCTTTTCCTAGCTCCTCTTCCTCCTGCCCTCCTGGCTCTCGAGACCTTCGCAATATGGCTTCATCTACTTTTTTGACCTTATCTCCTACCCTTATTCCTGACTTTATTTTCTTCTAAATACATCCATGACCTGTTCTCTGAATCCTCTTGTGTTCTTTCCTGCCTCTCTTGTCTTTGCTCCTGTTCTAACTGGACTTCTATCACTTCTCCGGTTGCTGAGGAAAATACAGGACACCCAGTTAAATTTGAATTTCAGATAAACGATTGTTTCTAGTGGTTTTTATTGTTTACCTGAAAGTCAAATTCAACTGGGCATCTTGTTTTATTGCTAAATCTGTCAACTCTATCCCCAGTACTTTGTACCCTAACGCGGTTAATATATCATTGTTACTTGTGTTCATGTAAGAATGAAGGCCCTGACCAAGCAAGGGCTTCGTTTTTCCTTTCTTTATATTGTATGTAGGGCTGGGCACACAGTAGTTCCTCGGGAAATATTTGCTGAATTCAATGATAATATATTTTCTTTTATTTGGGTACAGGAAAATGGCACCTTCCCTCTCATTCCTTACTTCACTCCCACCTCCAACTGTTGTTCTTGATGATTTTGAGTAACTATATATTAGTTACCTAATCTAAGCTCTCTTAGATTATGATCTTATGTGTATATATTTACACCAGTTCAAATGGACTAATTGAAATATAAAGAGGTAGTCTAGCATGGTGGCTAATGTCTCACAGATAGTCTTGGCTTCCCATTGACTAATTGTATAATATTAGTCCAGTTTTTTTCATTTATAAAATAGTAACAAGAAGTGCCTTACTATAGGCACTTGTGATTAAATCAGATGATATCCAGGTCAGGCACTTGGTATATATATATATATATATATATATATATATATATATATATATATGGTAAGGGCTCAACATATATTAGCTATTATGATATTGAATATTGAAGGCTTTTCATTTAAAGATTCATTAATTTGGTCCCAAACTGTAGACATTTTTTGATGGTAGGTCTTTTTCCTTTATTTATTGAGGTATAATTCACACATAACATTAGTTTCAGGCGTACAACATAATGATTCAATATTTGTATATATTGTGAAATGATGACCACAGTAAGTCTAGTTTAACATCCGTCACCATAGTTTCAAATTTTTTTTCTTGTGATGAGAACTTTTAATATCTACTCTATTAACAACTTTCAAATATGCATCATGTTTTATGTACATGAACAGGGAACTGTGCTGGTGATGGGAATAGTAATGGGTAATATGGGCGTGGCCCCTGTTCTCATAGACCTTACAATCTAGCATGACATAACCAAGAGTTAGAAAGAAAAAAGCACAAACATGTAAATATAAACCATGAAAGATTCCATTAAGGAAAACACTGGGAGCTGTAAGAATTCACAAAAGGGGTCCTAAACTAGTTCAGAAAGTGCTTCCTTGAGAAATAATACCTGACATTTATTGAATACTCAGCATATGCCAGTGTATTCGATTGCTGGGGCTACTGTAACAAAGTACAACAGACTGAGTGGCTTAAACAACAGAAATCTCTTTTCTCACAATTTTGGAGGCTAGAGGTCTGAGATCAAGGTGTAAGCAGGGTTGGTTTCTTCTGAGGCCTTTCTCCTTGACTTATAGTCATCCTCTCCCTGTTCCTCACAAGGTCTTCCTCTGTACCTGTCTACGTCCATGTTTCCTCTTCTTATAAGGACACCCATCTTATTGGATTAGGGCCCACTCTAATGACCTCATTCTAACTTAATTATCTTTTTTTTAAAGATTTTATTTATGTATTTGACAGAGAGAGACACAGAGAGAGAGGGAACACAAGCAAGGGGAGTGGGAGAGAGAGAAGCAGGCTTCCAACCGAGCAGGAAGCCCGATGTGATGCGGGGCTTGACCCCAGGACCCTGGGATCATGACCTGAGTCAAAGGCAGATGTTTAATGACTGAGCCACCCAGGCGCCCCTTAATTATCTTTTTAAAGACCCTATCTCCGAATATGGTCACACTCTGAGGTACTGGGGATTAGGACTTCAAATGAATTTTGGGGGCACACAACTCAGCCCATAACAGCCATGTACTATAGTGCTTACTTGAATTATTTTACAGCAATCCTATCGTTGTTATTTTAATTTTATAGATTAAACTGATATACAGAGAGGTCAAGCCCTGACTAAGGTCAAGCCCTAAAGTCAAGCGATACCTAGGAATCAACAGAACTGGGGCTTAAACCCAGATAACCACTCACCAAAGGCTTATGGTGCTGAAGGATGAGTTAGAGCTGGCTCAGCAAGTTTACAGGGAATAGGCCAGGCAGAGGGGAGAAAGGGGGAAAGGACCTGGAGTGGAAGAGAGCTTGGCACAAATAAGGGAATGAAAAAGTAGAGCTGATGAGGTTACAGAAGTGAGCCAGGGCAAATCATGGCAGTCCTTACAATCCTACAGTTAGGATTAAGATTTTGGTCTTTATCCTAAGAACCATCAGAAAACATTGAAAGATGACTATACCTGCTGAATAGAGGGAATCACTTGAAGGAAATTCAAAAATCTTAGTTTTAATTTTTTTACAGTTGAGGCACCTGGGATCTGCTAGCTTTTTCAGTACATTACACTCAAGCTTCTAAATCTATAATCATGATGGAGAAATATTTGTAGAGTTGGCCTCCTGCAAGTGAGAACTACTTCAAGTAGATGGGCATGTATTTGAAAGGAATGTATAGTGTAGGTGAGCTGTATGCTATGCTGGGCTCCTCCGCGGGAATAGGAAGGTTGAGAATTCCAGGTCTGCCATCAGACTAAGACTTCATCTGGGTCTGTTGTTTGGGCAGCCTTAAATGGAGAAATGCAGTCAAGGCCACAGCCCAGCATTAAAACTTCAGTTGTAAAGAGTACGACCAAGCAGCTTTGCCTAATACTTTTAAACAACTTTAAATTTACATGCTGTAAAATTCACCTGTTCTAAGTGTACAATGACTTTTAATAAATTTACAGCACAATCATCACCATGATCCAATTTGGGAACATTTCCATCACACTGAAAAGATCCGTCCAATTACTTAGCAGCCAGTCGTGGCTTATTCCCACCCCAGGTCTAGTGTGTTTTACTGAACGAGATGACTTTACAGGGCCCAGATACTCTTAAAAGGAACCCAAGACTGGACTCCCAGTTAATGTGAATATGGGGCATATATGTATGTTTCATCAGTGCACCAAGCATGTCCAGACTGGGTCTTTATGTAAAGAATTCCTTCATTCATCCACTACGTGGAGCTTATTATCTAGATGAAGCAAAAGCACTAAGCCTGCGCCTCTATACATGACATGCATGCATCTGTGGAGGTGAGCACACACCATGTGCCAGGACGTGATGAGTAATGCGTATCCAAGACTGAAGACTACTCGGTGCCATGTGCGCCTGCGCAACTTCACGAGCGCCTAGAAACCGGTAACTGAAATCCCCTGCTCGAGACCTGTCGGTTCAGCTGTTGGGGCCCCGCCGTTTCGGACCTGAGCGCCCACCCGTGACACCCAGCGAACCCAGGCCTGGTAGGTAACCCGCCCACCCCCTCGCTCACCCTACTCAGAGCTCACAAGGAACATCGAGATTGTCGGGTCGCGCACCCCGGCCTCCAGGGAAGCCTCTCTCTCCCTTAGCCACACCCCTCATTTTCCTAGGCCGCGTCTCCTTGGTCGGTGAAGGGCTTAGTCCCGCCCCTCCGAGCTAACGCCAGCAGCCACGTACCACGTTTCTACGTGTCTGGAGCCTGAAAGCGGAAGTTACGCCAGGGACTCGCGGTCGGAGCGCCGGACCTGAAAGGATATAGGCCGCAAGAGGAAAAGGGGCGGGCAGACGGTATTGGAAGGCGCCGGAAGTGGTCGTGCTGAGGAGGGGTGAGAGAGGGGTGGGCCAGGCAGTTCACTCGGCTGTAGCTGGGCGCCTCGGTAAGGCGTACATTCACTTCTTTCCGAGAGCCTGGCCCAGTGTCTCTGCCTCAGCCAACATGGATTTCAGGGAAATTCTCCTGATAGCTTCCAAAGGACAGGGTGTCAACAATGTGCCGGTAAGTACTAGCCGGGCGCTACTGTAGGAGACCCTAATCTTCAAGTTTGGAATTTGTGGCCCGTGGAACTTCCAGGCATCCGCCTGTCCTCTCCGGGAAAGATCTGGACTCCTTATTTCCTTTTCTTGGGCATGCACTCCTGGGGACTCAGGGTGAAAAGGAGCTTGGGGTGAGAGGCGGAAGCCTTCCGGAGAGTGAGTTGCCCTGGCTTAGTCACCCCTGCAACCTGGACTTTGCAGTTCGGGTATTTTAGAGTTGCGTGAAAGCTGGTGAGTGAAACCGTGCCTGGTACATGGTGGAATCTAGCGCTAGTAGTTTCTGGCTTTGGCGTAAACTTCAGCCCAGAGGTTGGGAAGGAAGCATGTATGTTGGGGAGTTTCAGGGGTTTTAGGGACTTGGCCTGATAGCTTTTTGGCTGATTTCCCGCCTCAGATGGGGTTGAACATTGTGATTTCTCGAACAAGTTTTCTGACTTGTGGCCCCACCCACCCAGCCAACGAGATGATAAAATTATAACCTCCCAAAGGGTTAATAATACCTTTTGTATTGGGAAGAGAAGTTGAGCGGATTCCACGAAGTCCTTGGCCAGCAGAATGGGTGAGCTAGTTTCACCTTCCGTTTACTTGTGGCCTTCCAGATTTGTCTTTGTTTGAAATCTAGGTTCCATTTTCTCGGTAATATTTGCCAATTCGCTAATATTCGCAGAGCGGTGTAAGACTTTTAAAATCTACATGAAGTCATGGAGAGTGCCTGGTTTGCGGGGTTGTAGCTGTTTTGCATAAACTAATCATCTCTGGATCCTCAGATGGTACCCACAGCACAGCTGTAAACCGACAAATTGCATTGTGATACCTGCGGTTTGACCAGTGAGGTGTAGAGCTCAACCAGCTCTCTGTTAAAGTCAGTTCAACTGGAATTTATTGAGCTCTCACTATGCGTTCTGCATTTCTTAGATTTTTGTGTATTTGCAATGGTTTGGTTTGGTTTGGTTTTTCCCACTCCTGCGCTTTTCTTCTGAGGCTGGCCCATTTTTTTTACCCTTTTGAAAATATTAATCTGAAGATAGTAAAATAACTCGTAAATAAAACTGATATCTGTCAGTTTAATATTTATTAAATTCCCCTGTATTCATCTCCCACCCCAAGTACTCTGAATAATCAGTCATTCCCCTAAGCCATGAGTCATAAGATCTGCAGGTTGAGGTTAAGGGCTTAAACCTTTGAAACCTTGAACAACAGAATTCACTTTCTGCAAATACTGTAAATTTCCTAGGCAAGTCAATATTGGAGCTGGTAACCATTCATCTTTGCATAATTAGGTCCATATTTTTATTCTAGATTTTCCTGAATTTCAGTGGAGGTCAAAAAATAGATAATACTAGCTTTGATGTCCAGTTAGATTCTTTAGAAGAATGAGAATCAAGTTAATCATTTCTTATTCTAAAAACCAGTAGCTGCTGGGAGAAAAACAGATATTCCTAGAGCAGAAGATTTCAAAATCTGTATTTCAGAATATGTTCATTATCTGTCAACAGATCCATGATTGAAATAACAAAGATTGGAAGCAAAAAAGACAGGTAAATTGGTGAGGTCATTTAAAATTTAATAGATGAATATAGGCATATATTTTATGAAAGCATGCTTTCCCCTGCCCACCCCCACCCCCCACAAAAAGCTAGTAAACCTAGAAGTTTGATTTAGTTACCATTGTAATCCTTATCTTTTACATCAGATGAAGTATATCACAGAAGAAACTATTGAGGAACAGAGCAAGATAGTTAAATTTAATCCATGATCTTGCTTTCACTTGGTTCATCTAATTATTCTAAGTTACTTTATCAGCTCAAAGTAAAGCCTCTGAAAGCACACCATCAATTGTGAAATATATATTGTACAGTATAATAGATTATTGCAAAGCAGGTATCCTTGTAATCCATCATCTAAGTCAAGAAACAACATTTCAAGTCACATACACACACACACACACACACACGTAAACCATCATCCAAGTCAAGAAACATTTCAAGTCACACATACACACACACCCCACCCTCCACCCCCTACACCCATGTTTGCCACAAGCTTGATTAACTGATGGTCTGAGAGCCACAGAGGCTTTGCAGTAATTGACAGGTGTAACTCCTTCCCTCTCTAGTGCTTGGTTCTTGTTTCCTGTTTAGTCTTCTTCCCCACCTTCCATTTGGATCTTATCAGAGCTGATACTCAGATTCCAGTCTTCAGAGTTCCTATGTCAGACCTTTGCTACAGAGAGGACATATGGTGACTAGCACTGATTAGCTCCAAGGGAGGCTAACAGATAAAACACCTGGACTGCCACTTTGAACTCTTTCCAGGGCATCATTTTTAAGAGGTATCTGTTGTATCTGGTTTGAGAAACAATGAACATTTCTGTAATGCAACCTCTTTCTTTCCTGTTCTTTTTAGGAAAAATAGTTATCTTTATAATGTTTTAGTTAAAACAAAGGAAGTATTGCATCATGCCTAGCAATATTAGGCATGCTATCATTTCCCAATGGAAAATTGAATTTAAAAAACAGCTGATCAGGGCGCCTGGGTGGCTCAGTTGGTTAAGCGACTGCCTTCGGCTCAGGTCATGATCCTGGAGTCCCGGGATCGAGTCCCGCATCGGGCTCCCTGCTCGGCAGGGAGTCTGCTTCTCCCTCTCCCACTCCCCGTTTGTGTTCCCTCTCTCGCTGTGTCTTTCTCTGTCAAATAAATAAATAAAATCTTTAAAAAAAAAAAAAAAACACAGCTGATCAGGGTGATGTAACCAGTTATTGTCTCAGGCTCTGTTTAAATTTAAAGGAGAAAAGATATTTTTGGTAATCATGACTTAAATTTTTTCTCCCTGGTTCCTCTAGCAAAAACAAAGTTTCTTGTTTTGACAGAATGGTAGAGCTTGGAATATGGATTCTTGTAGGTTGCAAGTACCTATAATTGATGGCTTGTAGTGCATGAGACAAGTTATGTGGTCTTTCTCACAGCCATACTCTGAAAATCATCCCAGACAAGATACTGTAGTTCTGGTGTGACCCTCAAACCAAAAAGTAAAGAAGAAGCCTTCAAGTGGTACTAGACATAAGGATTTGGGGGTGATAAGCCTTTGAGGATAAGAATATAGGTACTGAGGGGCGCCTGGGTGGCTCAGTTGATTAAGAGTCTGACTCTTGATTTCAGCGCAAGTCATGATCTCAGGGTCCTGGGACTGAGCCCCGCATCAGGCTTTGTGCTGGGCATGGAGCCTCCTTAAGATTCTCCATCCCTCTGTCCCTCCCCCCTCCCTCCCTCTCTCCGTGTCTCCCTCTCTCTCTCCGTGTCTCCCTCCCTCTCTCTCTCTCTTTCTCTCTCCCTCTCCCTTCCCCTCCCCGCCAAAAAAGAATATAGGTACTGAAAAAGGAGCTTAGGGACTCCAACTAGGGTGGCAAATTCAGATGTCTTCAGGGCCAGGTAGGTAATGTAAGTTCTTGAAGTAGTCTGGATATAAAATGATATGGGCCAAGCTCTGTGTATTCAAAAGAAGCCTACCGTGTGTTATAGTAGTTATATTTCCTTTTTTTTTTTTTTTTTAAGATTTTATTTATTTGAGAGAGAGCATGAGCAGGAGGAGGGGCAGAGGGAGAAGCAGGCTCTCAGCTGAGCAGGGAGCCCGATGCAGGACTCTGGGATCATGACCTGAGCGGAAGGCAGATGCTTAACCAACTGAGCCACCCAGGTGCTCCTATTTCCTTTTAAAGAACAGTAGGAGCCAACAAAATTGTTTCTGTAGGCAGTCACTTTGTAACTTTTGGTCTGTAATCAATTATAATGGGATTGCTCCCCATGCTTGCATCTAAAGATGACTTTGCCAGGGCCTGAAGTAGCTTTGGATTGCTAGCCTAGAGCAGTACTTCTTTTTTTTTTTTTTTTAAGATTTTATTTATTTATTTGTTAACCAGTGTTTTAGGGAGAAGGTCTTTTTTTAGAAAAGCTACCCCTGCAGAGATTGTTATTTCTCTTCCCCATCACTACCTAAGAGAATCTCTTTCTGAATAATAATGATAACAAAAATAATTAACATTTATAATGCTTACTTGGTGCCATGCACTATTCTAAGCACTTTGTGTATATTAATTAATTTAATCACTGTAATGACCATATAAGGAAGGTTGTTTTACGGATGTGGAAACTGAGGCCCAGAGAGATGAAGAAACTTGCCTAAAGTCATACAGCTAATACCTGACAAGGCTACTAATGGCAGAGCAGAGAATTTGCCGACTGGCTCCAGAGTTCTTACTCTTAATCATGATCCTGTGTTAAATGAGGAGTATATTGGATGTGAGGATGGTTGTCATCTATAAAGCCTAAACCCATCCAGCTTCCTACCCTCAACTCCAGCCTAATATAGCTTTAGACAATAACTCTTGGTTTTTTATGGCATTTCTCCTCAAGTCTGATGGGAGAGAAATTTAAAGGGCAAACCAACAGAATTTGGAAACTGGTGGGTAGAGAGAGATTTATAGCCTGTTTGGGAGAGTGCCAGCATGGTTAACAGAAATAGTCTGAGGGTGAAGGAAGATAGAAAATTAAGTGGTGGACCTGTTTGAGGTCTTGGCACCGTCCAAGAGGCAGATGGAAATTAGGGAAGGGCATTTAAGATTGTGGTTAGAGCTGGATGAAAGTGTTGGGATTAAGTTAGAAGTGAGACATGTAGTGGGAATACTTTTGGACCTGAAACAGGAGACCTAGATTCTAATTCGCACTCTGTTACAAACTCTGTGAGTGACAACCAGTAAATACACAATTGTGCTTTTGGGGCCACTTCTAACATAGAAGAGGCTCTGAGGTACCTATCTGATACTACATTTTATAATCAGGTATATTTTTATAGACAAAGTAATAGTAAATTTTACTATTTGATCCTATAGCATCCTGAATAACATGCTTGTTTTATTTTTACCCTCTGAGCCACCCAGCTAAGCAAACCTAATGCAAACCATTCGTTTTCCAGGCCTGTATTTATTCCCTGACTGTGATGTTTTGAGAACATTTTAGAAATTGTGTAGTGATTATTAAATTCAAGGATGTATTCTTTGAATATTCCTAACTCCTAATTCTAACCAATAATAAATCTCTAATATATGTAAAGCTATCAGGAAATTTGTTTTCTACTTTTACAACAATATGTTATCTCCTAAGTAAAGAACAACTTTTCAAGAAGGGATTGACCATTGATTCCAACATAATGTATTTGGTTAACACATGTTTCCAGACAGAAAACTCCTTATTTTCGTAATCTGACCATGGCAGTATAATTTCAGTGCAAGGAACACATATGTCTTAAAGTGAGTTAATGTTTTTTTTACGTCTGTTGGCTTCAGAATTGCAAATCTTGGCAAGATCTCTCATACTGTATTTAAATGGCATAAGCTTCACTACTGTGGATCATTCATTGGGGTCCAGCAGAATGACTGAGTTGGTTTGCAGTATAATAAAATGGATACACTTAGGATAAAAGAAACTCTTGTCCAGCTGCTTTTCATGAAGCTCAAACAATGAAGCAGCCTGGTGCCTTGAATCGGATTCAGAATTGGTGGGTGCATCTTGATGTGCTGCTGCTAGAGCTAAATGTGACCATCTGATGCAGGAGAAAGTGCCAAATAGTTCTGCTTTATTAAATAGACTATAATGTAATCCCAGCCTGAGGCTTTTTTAAAACATGGTTCTCTACTGGGCTACCCCTGTAGGGCCAGGGGATTATCTAATATATTCTATTACAACAAGTCTTAAATCTTTTGATACCAGCTCAGTGTTAGGAAGATCTATAGTGATATGCCCAAGAGAAATGATGCTCACACACAAAAAACCTGTACATACATGTTCACAGCAGCATTGTTCATAATAGCCAAAAAGTAAAAACAAATACCCATCAACTTATGAATGGATAAAATGTGGTACATCAGCACAGTGAAATATTCAGCCATAAAAAAAATGAAGTACTGGGCGCCTGGGTGGCTCAGATGGTTAAGCGTCTGCCTTCGGCTCAGGTCATGATCTCAGGGTCCTGGGATCGAGTCCCGCATCGGGTTCCCTGCTCAGTGCAGAGCCTGCTTCTCCCTCTCCCTCTGCCACTCCCTCTGCTTGTGCTCTTCTGTCTATCTCTCTGTCAAATAAATAAAATCTTAAAAAAAAAATGAAGTACTGATACATGTTACAACATGAATAAGTGAAAGTACCAAGATACAGAGGCCACTGTATCAGTCAGGGCTCTCCAGAGAAACAGAACCAATAGGATTTATTTTAGGCAATTGGTGCATGTAGTTGTGGGGGCTGGCAAGTCTGAAATTTGTAGAGCAGATACCTTCTCTGAGAGACATCAGTTTTTGCTCTTAAGGCCTTCAGCTGATATAGATGAGTACCACCTACATTATGGAGGGTAAACTGCTTTACCTAAAGTTACCTGATTGTAGATGTTAACCATCCCTGCAAAATACCTTCATAGCAATACCTAGATTAGTGTTGGACTAAATAACGGGGCACTATAGCCTAGCCAAGTTGACTTATAAAATTGACCATGAAAACCATATATTGTGTGAATTCATTTTTTTCTTTCAGTTTTTGAGAAAAAAAATTATTAGAGAAGTCAACACTGACAACAGAGTAAAATGAGTAAAATTACATTATCACCATTTAAATTTACTTAGGTATTAACTCACGTAATTGTCATTTTTAAGTTCTAGGTACAAAATAAAAATAAAAGTTCTAGATATATTCTGTTTTTACTTCAAAAGAATTAAAATGATACCCTTGCTGAAACATTTAATGGTCATAGAAACTAATCGTTTCTTAATTTTAGTTAAGCCAGAGAAATAATTATAATAACTCAGTTCAAGGGTGTTAGGAACCAACTTACAGAGCATTCTCCCAAAGATATTTTCTTGGCCTTGGGAAGACATCTATTTTCAAACTTAATAGTAGAGTCAAGTGAAAATTAACAATAAGGGTTTTCCAAATTGAAAAATCTTACCTATGTTGTATAAGCACTCATATATATAACCGTTTGTCTGTGGTCTGTAAATTTTACCTTATATTGTGATACATATCACTATATAATGGTACACTGGGTACATGATTTCATTTATGTGAAATGTCCAGAATTGGCAAATCTGCAGAAACAGAAAGTAGGTTAACTGTTGCCAGGGGCAGAGGGGCAAGAGGAAGTGGGGAATGACTGCTAAAAGTAAGAGATTTCTGTTTTGGGATAATGTAAATGTTCTGGAATCCAATAGTGGTGATGGTTGTACAACTCTCTGAACATACTAAAAACCAATGAATTGTACACATTAAGTGGGTAGATTTTATGGTATGTAAATTATATCTTAATACAACTGTTAAGAAAATCATCTGTCAAGACCCAGCCCCCCCTTTTTTAACCCCAGATTTCAAGGTTTTGACCTAAACTTTGCCTAAGAGAATATTTTAAAGAGAATATTTCAATTTCCTGGTGTCTGCTTTTGAGTGCATCAAGCTACAAAGGATATAAGAAACTATTGATTATGACTCAGCTCATGTCACTGAATAAGATTAAACCTCATCAAGTTAGGACCTTGCCCTTCTTGTTTCCTAGCAGACCCATGAAATAAGACTTTTTATAGATTTATTGAATCCCTTCTACATCATAGGACAGGACAAAAAGTACTGCAAAGTTATTGGGTTAAATGTAAAGCCAGCTTAATAAGTACCCTTGAGGATTAGGGGTGTTAGAACAAAAAAGCTGAATTTAAAATTGGCAGTGTGAATGGATGGAAATAGGTGGATACTTTGAAAAACGCTAAAGGTAATCTTTGGAATTCTTTTCTGAGTGAATCTAAGATCCTGAACACCCCCGTCCTTTGCTGCTTCTTTGTGTTCTGCCTTTCCTATATTTTTATGGTTTTTTTTGGTGTTTCCCAAAGTGCAGTGCATATAGCTCTGACTGTACTGCGATTTTAGATGATACATAAATACTTTTAGTTCTCACAGTTATATACATGTGTGTGTGTGTATATATGTGTGTATATATATTATTTTTTAAATGGTTATATTTTAATATGATTTGGAAAAATGTAGCCTTTCAAACCAATCATTTCATGGATATTATTGTTTGAAGTAAAACTATAATAATAAGTCATGGTGTTAGGTCTGTTTTCTTAAAATTAGTAAATTATAATACAGGTGGCATACTAAAAGGACAAAAATTATGAAGATGTTATGCAAATGACTGAAGCTTAGTCAACTCTGCCCCATTGACACTGTTGCTTTCTCTCTGGGTGCCTGTATTTAGTCGTGAGTAGCTTTTCAGCTAGTCCTACCCATTACCTATCTCTTGAAGTCCCAGATTAGGAAGAAAGCTATCTGTCCTAAGATCAAATTAGGAAGTGCTCATTGCTGTAATATCAAGATAATGAACCAATGCTGTTTAAGGTAATACTAACATGTATATTGGTATTTTGTGGGGGGAAACCTTGTATAAGCTTTGATTTGGCAGGTGAATCCAAGGACTAGGTACTTGCAGACACAGGAAAATCTTAAGTCTTGGTCATAAAAATCCATCTTTCCTCTTACAAATCTACCTAATGGGATAGGGTGAAATGAGTGTATGTGTCTCCTTACGAGTCTATATATGTCTTATGCAACTTGAATCATATTCTTGGTGGCTCTTCCATTAAGAAAAGGTGAACTTCTTGTAGATAAGGCCTATGTTTGAGGTTCTTGTACACCAGGACAATTTTATGTAGCTAGTTAGGTAAAGCAGTATTCTCTTTCTCTAAGTGTTCCTTTCCCTCTCCATTTCTTCTTTAAATATGGGACCCCAATCCACAATGGAAAAGGCACAAAGATAGGGACTTACTACTGGATTTTTTGTGACTCAACCAAAGTGACTGAGAAAGGAATCTGGGTGCTCTCTTGGGATTTCGGTCAGGGGTGTGTCAGGTACTCAGGAGAGAAAATATTTGAGTAGTTTTTCTGTTTTAAAAGTTAGACTTTGAAATACTTAGTTCTAAAGAAGGTTGATTTTTTTTTTTTTAATCAGAATTTTAAAACAATCCGGGGTGCCTGGGTGGCTCAGTCAGATCATGGGATCGAGTACACTACTTCTTGCTTCTCTCTCTCCCTCTGCCCCTCCCCCACTTGTGCTTGCTCTCTCTCTCAAAAAAAAAAATTTTTTTTTTTTTAAAACAATCTGTTCTAAGTGGTGATTTCTTTTTAAAAGTTCCCCAGTCCAAGTACCTTTTTGGGAAAATAACCTGAAAATAGTATTTCTCTGAATTGTTCACTTATGCATTATTTAGGATGTTACAAAGAAATTCTGTACCTAAAAACAGTCTTGCATAATCCTATTTAGACCACAATTTTATAGCTAAGCTTTCATGTGGGTTATATGATCTCTTAATTATTCAGGATCAGTTTTTCAGTCAATATTTAAACCTCTCTGGGGCACTTGGGTGGCTCAGTCATTAAGCATCTGCCTTCGGCTCAGGTCATGATCCCAGGGTCCTGGGATCGAGCCCCACGTCAGGCTCTCTGCTCTACGGGGAGCCTGCCTCTCCCTCGGCCTGCTGCTCTGCCTGCTTGTGCTCTCTCTCTGTCAAATAAATAAATAACATCTTAAAAAAAAAAAAAGATTCTTCCTCTGCCTCTCCCCCCAGCGCGTGCTCTCTCTCTCTCTCTCTGTCTCTCAAATGAATAAATAAATCTTTAAAAAAAATACAATAAACCTCTCAATTGCTTGGCACGATGCCTTAAATCTAGTAGCAAATACATTTTTAAAGTTGAATTGATTGTAACTTTACTCCTTTTTCTTTTTAGAAAAGGTATAGTTTGGCAGTGGGGCCTCCCAAAAAAGACCCGAAAGTTAAGGGTGTCCAATCTGCAGCCGTTCAGGCTTTTCTCAGAAGAAAAGAAGAGGAGCTCAGGCAAAAAGGTATGTATCTATAGCCTTATTCTCAATTTTAAAGTCTTCCACCTTCACAACTAGCTTGTACTTAACTAGTGGATGCTTGTAATAACATAATAGGCTGATGGATTTGTGTATGTGTCTGAATCAACTGTGTTTAGAGGATTACATATGTTCTTACGCTGATCATTTGAATGGACATTATCTTTTATTTCCTCTTAAGAGCTTTTCGGGATAGTGACCATATTTTCCACTTGGCCTCACTAGGTCCCAATAGGAACTCCATTCTTTGACCTTCAATCTGAATCTGCTTCTACATATTTTGTTTTTTAATTTTTTTTTTTATTATTATCAAGAATGCTATCTTAAAGGTTAAAATAGGGAAAGTTTTTGAAGACCAGTAAACTCAAGCAGTAGTTTTACCTCAGGCAAATGATAAGGAAACTGATTTAATACATGTAAGTATTCATTTATTCATAATTGATAATGATTGTGAAGTGGGTCCTACTGTTTCCTTAACCTGGTATATTTATTTGGTATGAATTTTCTATATTTAAAGCTAAAAGCCTAGTCTCTCACCTGTTTGTCATATTGAAAGACCCATATGTGACCCACTCATTATGTAAAGATGACTCAACAGGTACTTGTTCAAAAGACTTCCTCATTTCATTCCTAGATGTCTTCAAACTGTAACTTGAATGTTGCTTGTGTTTTGGCCACCTGTTGATTTCAGATGAAATACCTAAGACTTCCAGACCTTGAAATACTTTGTTCTTGTTTTGTCCCTTTTAGCTTTAGAGGAGAAAAGGAGAAAAGAGGAACTAGTGAAAAAGCGAATTGAGCTAAAACATGACAAGAAAGCAAGAGCTATGGCGAAAAGGACAAAGGATAATTTCCATGGTTACAACGGGATTCCCGTTGAGGAAAAGTCAAAGAAGAGGCAGGCAGTGGAAAGCCACACTAGTCAGGGAACAGAACAAGAGTATGAGATGGAAGAAGAGGATGAATTCTTAGAATACAATCAAGCAGAGTCAGAGCAGGAGTATGAGGAAGAGCAAGAACCTCCCAAAGTTGAAAGCAAACCAAAGGTCCCCCTTAGAAGTGCCCCACCACTCATGAACTTCACTGATCTACTCAGGCTGGCTGAGAAAAAGCAGTACGAACCAGTGGAGATCAAGGTAGTGAAGAAAACAGAAGAGCGGCCCATGACTGCAGAAGAACTTAGGGAGCGAGAATTCCTTGAACGAAAGCAGAGGAAAAAGAGACCTGAGACAGATGCAAGACTACCTCCAACCAAAAAGGCACCCTCTCAGAAAGAAAGTGTGGGCACAAAACTTAGCAAACATCCTTCCAGGGGTACTCCCCTTCCTCATGCTGAGAAGAAATCCAGACCCAGCACAGCCAATGAGAAACACTTAGGTGTGTCTTCATCCAAATCCATGCCAGGAGAGAGGACCAAAGCAGGATCTGTCAATTGCTCTCAACCCTTACTTCGTGAGGGCCATGACAGACCTGTCTTCAATGGGGTTGGAAAGCCCCACTCCAGGACCTATTCACCAAGTGTCCCAAAGACTTCTGCTAAGGGGACTCAGAAATCTGCTACTGAGCACAAAGCCAAAAAATCTCCTCCCCATCCTAGCCATTCCAGGCCTGGGTCCATGGTTACCCCACACAATAAAGCTAAGAGTCCAGGTGTCAGGCAGCCGGGCAACAGCTCCAGCTCAGCTCCTGGACGGCCCAGCACAGGGACTGCTCGGCCTACAGTTAGTTCTGGCCCCGTGCCCAGGCGCCAGAACGGCAGCTCCAGCTTAGGACCTGAGCGATCGGTCAGTGGGACCAAGAGGCCAGCCAGTGACTTCAGTCTCTCCGGACGGACACTCAGTGGTACAGGTGGCCCTGGGCACCCTGCAAGCAGCTCAAGTGGCCCTGGGCGACCCACCAGTGGCTCAGGTGGTTCTGGGAGAGCTCTGGGCAGCTCTGGTGGCCCCGGGCGGCCTGTGAGCAGTCCACATGACCTTCGACGACAAGTGAGTGGCTCTGGCCCCTCTGGGCGGCCAGTCAGTGGCCCTGGGCGGCCAATAAGTGGCCCTGGGCGGCCAGTCAGTGGCCCTGGGCGGCAAGTCAGTGGCCCTGGGCGGCCAGTCAGTGGTCCTGAGCGGCCAGTCAGTGGCCCTGAGCGGCCAGTCAGTGGCCCTGGGCGGCCAGTCAGTGGTCCTGAGCGGCCAGTCAGTGGCCCTGGGCAATCAGTAAGTGGCTCAGTTCCAGCTGGACGAACTGTCAGTAGTTCAGGGCCCGGAAGACCAGTTAGTAGCTCCAGTCTCCCCCTAAAGCCCAAGTGTACTGTTGTCTCGGAAACAATTTCTTCCAAGAATATAATTAGCCGATCCAGCAATGGACAGATGAATGGAATGAAGCCTTCCTTATCTGGCTACAGATCTGCCCAAGGTAAAATTGTCCCTTACCCTAAGAATATTTCTTTGTTACTAGGAAATTGGAAAGAATACTTTGTTTTATATAACCAGAAGCCCTGTGAACCCTTCCATGTACTCTTATGTTGATAACATTCTGATGCGTTCTCTTTGTGTCTGAGAGTTGCTTGAGTGCTCATAACTTGGAAAAGGCTTTAGAAAGAGAGTTATCTAGGACCCTCTGTGTTCACCCCTGTAACATCTCCAAGTGCAATAAACTTGGCTCTGTGATTCATAAGACAGGGTGAATGTATATGCCTGATATGGTTCAATGAGTTAATTTATCTTTACCTTTTCATGAGAACTAGAGAGGCCCGTCTTCAAAAGTTGGGAGTATATTTCTACAGTTGAAGCCTTTTGGTGCATTATTTAGTCATCAGATACTTGTTAAGTGCCCACGATCTACCGGGAACTGTTTTTGATTGCCCTTGTATTTCTGCTTTTCTTCATGGTAATAAGCATTTGTTAAAGTCCTTGTTGGGTGCCATGGAGAATATAAAAAGAAACAAAACATGAGATTCCATGCTTTAAACTTCCTAATTCACCTAGAACATTGGTTCTCAACCAAGGATGATTCTGATGCCCAGTGAACATCTGGCAGTGTCTGGAGACATTTTTGACTGACACAACTGGGGCAGGGATGCTACTGGCATCTCTTAGATAGAGGCCAGAGATGCTGCTGTTATCCTACAATGCACAGGACAGTCTGCTCACAACAAAAAACTATCTGGCCCAAAATGTCAACAGTGCAGAAGTTGAGAAAGAAACCCTGCGCTAAGGAGACAAGCCATGCATATTAACAATAACTCGAGAACAACAAAAGGAGGATCGCTAATCAAGGACTAGAAAACAGTTGTTCCTAGATCTGGTCTATTGATCAGTGTCTGTCTTTTGCAAAGCTTTAATCAGTCTTTTAGCAAAATGACAAAATAAGGATAATGTAGTGAGTTTTTTTAAAGTTAGCCTTATTCATTTTGAACAATTTATCCATAATTCTGGGAATCTTTCATACTTTGTTGGACTCCTAAAAAATGTACCTAAATTATGGTGATAATAGATGGTAGGTTGTAACCTTCGAGGTTTTTTCTTGGCAAAACTAAAAGTTAGTGATCCTGTAAGCCATTTGTAATTTTTTTTTTTTTTTAAATTTTACCAGTCTTTTAAATCCAGAAGGAAGGGAACTACCAGGCTAGAAAATGTAACAGATGCTTCTAGTAAACCACTTATAAACAACATGAAGCAGCAGGGTTGATGTAATAATGACTCCATACTATGGGCCAGCATACTGGCTCTGGTTTTTGAGGATACTGTCTTAATGAGTTCTCAAATCTCAGTGTATGTAGAACTTTGTTGGGACTATTTTCAGTTTTAATGCTTGGCGTAAGTAATGGCTTTTCTATTCTTAGTTCCTCAAAGGCCTCCCTTCCCTAGTGGTTACAAAAGGCAGCGAGAATATGAAGAGGAGGAAGATGATGATGAATATGACTCTGAAATGGAAGATTTTATTGAAGATGAAGGAGAACCTCAGGAAGAAATATCCAAGCACATTCGAGAAATCTTTGGCTATGACCGAAAAAAGTAAGACTAAAAGAAGATTTAGATAAATGATACACCTATTTTGAATGACTCATGCTATGGGGGAAAAATAAACATTAATAGTAGAGGCATTGAATACAATTCTTTATTAGGAACCACTGGATGATTGTTTATTCTTTTGGCGCTTAAGATTTAAGAATTAAGTCAGAGTTTTTTGTGAGGTTGCATGCCAAAAAATAACCTTTTTAAACTCTCTTTATAAGATGTATATTTAATGAGAGTGAAGCAGTTTAGTGTTGGAAAACAAATAGGCTTTGAACTCAGCCATCCACAGAGCTATGTTGAAAGCTGGTCTGATCTGACATCTGCTTTTCGTTGATGTAAAAAGCTTTGCTGCTCAAAAGTGTGGTCGCTGGACAGCGGTCGGTATGGGGCCAACAGCGTTGACATCACCTGACAACACCATTAGAAATGCAGGCTCTCAGGCCCCACTTCAGAGCTACCAAATCTAAATCACCTTTATAAGGCTCCCAGGTGATTCATAAGCACATTAAAGTTTGAGAAGCCCTGGTATAGAGAGGAAAGATCAGGGTTTGAATGAAAGTTCTCCCACTTACTAGCTGGATAAACTTGAGTAAATTATTTTTAGAATGTCATCTAGAAGGGGGCACCTGCGTGGCGAAATCTGTTGAGCATCTGACTCTTGGTTTTGGCTAAGGACATGATCCCAGGGTCATGAGATCAAGCCCCGCGTCAAGCTCTGTGCTCAGTGTGGAGTCTGAGATGCTCTCTCTGTCCCTCCCTCTGCTCACTCTGTCTCTATCTCTCTCAAATAAATCTTTAGGAAAAAAATGACATCTAGAAGGATTAAATGAGGTAGTATGTGTGTAAAACAGAAGGGACTTATCTCCGTGCCTATCAATCGACATTTGCCATCTCCTTTAAAGCCACCAATATGAGAAATTAGAAGGCAATCCTAAGAAAAGGTGTTTTTTAAAAAAAGATATTTAGTAGTAAAAACTGGAATAAACATCAGATTTAAATATCTACTATTCGTAAAGTCATTAGCTAGTTAACATGTTCTTGGTCAAGCCATTATTCTGCCTGCTTCAGCCTCTGTTTTTTGGGTTTTTTTCTTAAGATTTTTATTTATTTATTTGACAGCACAAGCAGGGAGAGCGGCAGGCAGAGGGAGAAGCAGGCTCTGCGCTGAGCAGGGAGCCCGATGTGGGGCTGGATCCCAGGACCCTGGGATCATGACCTGAGCCGAAGGCAGGCGCTTAACCGACGGAGCCACCCAGGCGCCCCTTGAGTCTCTGTTCTAAAGTCCTTCCCTTTCTCATGAAGCTCAAATGAGATTAGTATGTACAAAATGATTTTCATATATATTGTACTTTCAGGATTTTAATATAAACTATCCTGTAACTAGAGGCGAAGGAGGTAAACATTGTTGGATTGGTATCTTCATTGACATTAAATTCTGGAATAGTTGCCTTCAGGGAGTAGTAAGGACTCATTTAACTTCTTTATTTCAGAAACTCACCTCTACCCATCCTCTGCCCCGCTCACTCCTTGCGAAGCAAGAAAGAGTAATTCTAAGTGTGTTTTTGTTATAAAGATACTGATTTTTAAAACAGGAGGATGCAGTTCCTTTAAAAAACTGGGAATTTGGGCTTTTTTAACAACGTTGATTTCCTCTTATCAGATACAAAGATGAAAGCGATTATGCCTTACGTTACATGGAGAGTAGCTGGAAAGAGCAGCAGAAGGAAGAAGCAAAGAGGTAAGCACAAAACTTAACACATTTGTGCAGAAATGTCCTGAACATTCCTTTCTGTTTCCTGCTTCAGTTGCATGCACCATTGGGAGCAGGGGCTTTGGGCCACACAGTTCTGAGTTCCAATCCTGCTTACTTACCGTGGGGCTTTAGACAAATTCCTTAGCCTTTCTAAATCTGTCTCCTTGTTTGTAAAATGAGAATTTACTGTTTTTACTTATTAAGGTACTATATTTATATAATATAGATGCACTATGTAATAATGTGTACAAGCTGCCTAGTGCAGTGCCTCACCCTTCTGGGCGCACAGTAAGTGCTAGAAGCTGCCTCTGACCCCATTGCAATGTGTTCTTGTCTTTTTTTTTTTTTTTTTTTTAAGATTTATTTATTTGAGAGAGAGAGCAGGAGCAGAGGCAGAGGGGGAAACAGACTCCCCACTGAGCAGGAGCCTGATGCCAGGCTTGATCCCAGGACCCCGGGATCATGACCTGAACTGAAGGCAAACGCTTAACCGACTGAGCCACCCAGGCGCCCCTCTTTCCCCATCTTGAATTCCCTTTCTGTTATCAGACACATGTCAGTCTTGCTAACCTATACCCCTTCCGGCCTTAGGGACCTGAGGAGGGATGGGAATTCTGTCTGATTCCTGTTTGAATACCTAATAACAAACTAATGATAATTTCTTGGTTTGGGGTAACAAGTGATTACCTTGTTTATAGTGTTAACTTGGTAAAATAATACAATTCAGTCTCGACCCAGAATATTAAACCTTTCTCCCTCTTGCCTTCCCCTCCTGTAACTACATAAAATATCAAAGTGGTGGGAAGGGATAAAAATAGAATGGTATTTTATTTATTGAATAAACTTTCTTCTGATTTTTAAAAGCTGTTAGGATAAGCAGTTTGTATTTTACTACTTTACTGGGAACATTAAGGTATTTGGTGTTGAGGTTTTGTGTGAGGTCTTTTTTCTACTGTAAGTAGAGTGAGTAGCAGAGGCTCCTAGTAAAAAGTATACCTGCTAGTTCTCAGTGGTAAAGCCTTGAGGCATTTTTAATGCATCAGCACATTCCATATGAGCTCCCAGTTTAAATTTCACTTTTAATTTTTAAAGAGAGTGGTAATTTCATGTATATTGACAAATGCTTTTTTTTTTTTTTCTGACAGTTTGAGACTAGGTATGCAGGAGGACTTAGAGGAAATGAGACGTGAAGAAGAAGAAATGAAGCGTCGAAAGGCCAAGAAGCTGAAGAAGCGTTAGCTGCTGCTTTTATTTATTTTTGTGAAATTCTGGAGACACTCTGCTGCAAGGAGGTCCTGCCTTCAGAATGAAGAAGCCCCTTTATGATTTTAGATTTATACTTGGGTACTCAAGGAGAAGGAATGCATACTATCATTTGCAGGCTGTCATTGGAGCATGAAGTATTTTCAGATACTTTCCAGGGTTAAATCTGTAATGCAGATGATAGAATGCCCAGTTGAGTGCTCTTAGGAAGTAAACTGTTCACAGGTGCCAGCCTTGATCCTGATGAGCTATGCACTCTGATGTGGGGCCGCTCACCAGTCAGCCAATCTTACATTGTTCCTTTGCTACTTTGAAAAGGAAAAAAAAAGGATTGCCTCGTGACTTCCTAATTCTGCTGTTGTGTGAGTAGGGCACTGCCCGCTCCCAATCAAACTTACTTTGTCTTTTAATGAGGAACCTGGCCCTTCCATGAATGTTGCCAGCAATAAAGTGACCTGTCCTAATCTATATGTTTGGATTGAGAACTTGAAAATGTAGAGTAGGCTTTATAATTATCGTATGGATGTCATCTCTGTGACTTTGAAGTAAAAATAGAATAAATTATATTGTATTCTGCATTATTCGTGGATTGGATGCTGAGCATTCTTATTCACTAATTTAGGTGATAAGGCAATTAACAAAAAATTTTTTTCCAGTTAAAATACAAGTTATGCCATTTAGTTTAAAAATACTTGTTTCCAAGTTTTCCTTTCAGATTTCCTGTTATGTTGGCTTTAAAATAGACAAGGTCACTGTGCTGATTGATTTTTATCTAAAAAATTCATTTTTATATTGAAGAAAAATGCTTATTTTATTCAAACATTAGATTTGGTAGAGTAATAGTTTAAAAACTGAGGAAGTGACATGTGAGACTCCCCTCTTCCCTCATTCTAAAAATATTTTGGAAAAAGGTGCCCCTGTACCTCTTGATATTAATGACCGTGTTTTATCTTAAGTTCTTTAGCAATTAATGGCAAAAACCAAAAACTAAATTCATGTGTATCAAGAGCACCACCTTCTCTTTTTGCCCATATTGCACTTTTATTTCAAACTATGCACTGTGAAGAGATTTTTTTCCCAGGTAGAAAAGGATGTTCCCTGTTACTAGTGCTTTACTGGGCTGTGGAACTTTCTTCATTCTCACTTTTTTTCAAGTCATATTTGTAGACTTGATATCTGTTAAGCCTCAAATCCAGGCAGTTCCAATCAGGCTGACATAGATTCTGGCTGGAGAGAAGCCAAGTCTAAAGGAAAGTCAGCAATAGAAAATGAGATATGATGATGCTAGAGAACATTTGTCCTTCTTGATTCTAAATGTGGAGGGTTGGGGGCAGTGGGACATAAGCTTGGAAAACAGTTCCAAACGTTGCTTTCATGTATTCCTTTTTATCCATAAAGCTTTCTTTATTCTTCAAGTTTGGTAGTATAGATTACTATTGTTAGCCTCCTTTAATGGGACAACCCTGTGACCCAGAGCCTTAAGACTCTGACTCATTTTGAATTGAGTTTCAAATTTCAGAAGTGCAAGGATTTAACTTTGAAGCTGAATCCTATGAAAGAGGTCTTCATCACTAGGAATAACACCTTTTCTAATGATCCACATGGAACTGTTACACTGGCAGAAAATCCTGTCAACTGCCTCTCACCCATCTCAAATACCTTCAGTGAAATTGGTTTAAGGGTAGTGTGATATTCATGTAATGAAACAGGTTTGGAACATTATTTCCTTTGCTGTCACTTTTGTGCCCCCCCCCACCCAAATGTTTTTTTCTTGGATGTATTTTTTCAATATTCAGACTCTTTGAAAATCTATTACAATCAAGTGCTTATCATAGCCAAAAGATTTCTCATGGCTTAAAGTTTACTAGCACTTTACTCATTGTGCAGTTATTTGTACATAAAGGCACCACTGTGCTAGGTAAAAGTTCCAGAACTTGAAGAGTCAGGTTGTGTCCTTAGGCGTTATCACTTTTGAGTGCATTTCTTCTACAGATGTTATTATTCTTCAGCATCAACATTATAAAAGGGCACTTCTGTAGCTCAATTAAAAAGAAAGTCCTGAGAAAGTCTTTCAAATTAGTCTTGGCCTTGTTTCCAAATCTTGTCTTCCATTTTGTTCTGCAGTTCCTAACCACTCTTACAAAAAGCCCACAAATCTTTGAAGAAACTGGAATAAGCTATTATTTTATTAAGGTTTACAAATTAAGTGCTTGGTTTTTAATGTATCCTCTACCACTTTGGTTTTCAGATTTTATTAATTCAATATCTGAAGATGTGCCTTTTATTGGGTAATGTTAATTCACGAATGTAGTAATGTTATTTCACGACTGTAATGTTACATGATCATGGGTGTGGCATTCTCTAACAGATGATGTGAAAGGAAAGTAGTTTTCATAAAACTCATATGGCTCTGATTGCACAGTCCCACTTGCTTTTGATATTGCTCTGTCAAAGCAAGGGGCACTTTTAAGGCTACTTTCAGAACTTTGTATTTTCTCTAAACTATAAATGCAGTTATGTCCATTTGGAGGCCAGGGTACCACATGTCACAGACAGCCTTACATGTGTGCCATGAGAGGGTTCAAAGACTGTTAACAAAAAAGAAAGTCTATGGGAACTCGAAATTTCATTTTTTAAATGTTACCCCAAGATTTTCTCCAAGAAATCACTATTTTGTATTTTGTAACTTAAAAGCAGCTATTAGTACATTTCTGAGATATAGCAGGAGACCAAAACATGTTTGGAAAGAGAATAAATATATGAAGAGAGACTGGTTGGTTTATTTTCAATGTGCTGAATATATTAGACTACTATTTATTTTGTGAGTGGATGTGATAAAATAAATATTCAGGTGTTTAGTGTATGATTAAGAGTGATATATAGATTTCTTTGGAGTTATTAAATCCATCATGTCTTTTACATAATGGACAAATCAAGTTTTAAAAAAAAATTTACATAGCTTAGCTTGTTTTCTGGTGCTGTTGACCTGCAAGAGAATCTACTTTTGCATATACAGGTGAAAGTTTTGCAATTTATGTATAAAAGAAATTGTAGGCATTAAAAATATTTTATTGATATTTTCACTGGTTTGCCTTTATTTACCAAAACTCAGATATTCCCTCTTTCATCGCCGTGAACATTTTCCCAGCTACAACCTCCAGTAGACTCATCAGACTTGAGATGGGGTTTGCCTCCTTACACACACACACCTCTGTTCATTCTCCCTGACACATTCATGTCTGCTCAGTCCCCACAACTGACACCTCTCCCCGCCCCCCACCAGCTTAAGAGAGCTGGTCTGCTACCAGACACCCAAGTTAGAATTGTTTGGAGGTATATTCAGGAAACTGGAGGGAAGAAGAACTGGGTATATAGTTCTTCTTGTCAAGAAAATGAGCAGGTTCTGATCCCCTATAATAAAAAGAGCCTGAAATAGTTAACTGAGAAGATGAATCCTTTGGAATATATGAGGCAAGTGGGCACAGCCATGCAGCCAGAGAATGTAGGCACTTAACTCGATGGGATACGTTGGGTCTCAGTCACATAAGAAGTATTATAAGAGATGCTACTATCCTAGAGTCAGGATTATATAGCGTTGCTCATGGATTTTGAGTTCACGTTTCTTTCCATAAAAAATAAGGGCAATCCATTCAGTGCACAGGGCCACTTAAAAATAGTTTAGCAAACATGTACCAAATAGTCATCAACAAAATGTTACCTGCATAACCAAAAGATCTACTTTGGTGGTAAGGATGCCCTTCTGAACAATGGAACTATCAGTTGTCCCCAGGCAGCCACAGAATGGGAAAAGTTCCATACAGTTTGGTTCAAAAGTACTTGCTCTTATTAGGTTCGCCCCCCTTCCCCCCACTCCCCTCTCAGGGTCAGAAAATTCCATACCACCTCTAGAGGGCTTACGAGGAATATCCTAAGGCTCAAACACTCAGAATAACTGCATGGGTCTTATACTTAGGTTTCCATCCTTGGTCTCAAACTCAAACTGAATCATATTGAGACTGAGCAGTTGGCTTTTGTTTCTATGCGTGCTGCCCTGTATTAGCAGCAGTCACTGCTAAAAGAATCATCAGGCACCTTCTTGGCTATTCAGGTGAGGGAGGCATTTGAGCCAAGAGACAGCCAAGGTCTTGGATAGTCCAGGCTCTTGTTTGGCTCTTTTCCTTGACACGTAGAAACATTCAAGGAGAAGGTCTGGATCTTAATCTTGACTCTGCAACCCAGAGCTGTGGGGCTGGTAAGATTCCTGAACCTCTCAACTTCATTTTTTTTGCCATTTTGTTAAATGAGGCCAGTGGCCAAGCCAGAAGGTTATTATAAGGATTAAAATAATGTATAATTAAGCACCAAATATTAAAATGCAGCCCTTTCCTCACACAGTGTAAGCCTTAGGTTCTTGATAATAGCTGTGAAAAGGCCACAGAGAAGTATCCCCAAAGGATAGGCTTAGAGTTGCTGTAATAGCCTTTTCTGTAACATTTTTTCAATGCTGGACGCAGGAGAAAGCCTATACTTGGGAACTAGGTCTAAGGAACTTTAGAGAATTTCTATCCTTAAGGATACAAAATAGGGGGCAAATTGAATGAGGTATCTTAATCTTAATACCAGTCTTAGAGACTGAAATGTAGGGGACCCAATCACATTCATCCACCCCAACTACCTCCCCACCCTTCATCTCCCTGTTTCGAGCTAACAGAATACCAAGTCTTCATCTTAAAAAATACGGTAACTTTTTACATAAAATGTGACAAAATAATGTGCAATTACTTTATGTGAAACCAACAACAGGAACTGTACAGCTGGTCAGGTGAGCTTCAGAGCTGCATTACTTCACCAGGATCATCTTTGCTTATTTCCACCGGGGTCTGGGGGGGGAGAAAAGTATGTCAGGTGGGCCTTACCTAGTGTTTGCTGGGGTGTGGGGATGAGGCAATTGCCCTCCTTGCTGTCCAATTCTGCCTCTTAATGCCTCTGATCCCAGTTGCCAGAGGGGTGTAGCCATGGGGGAGGTGACAAGAGGCCAAAAAAGAACAAATATCCAAGGCCTAACAGGAAGAGAGGAAGATCTCTAGCACCAGAACCACTTTATCAACCACCGTTTACTCAAGGAGGGCGAGTTAGGTCTGGGTTGCTGGTGTGAGCTGATTTAAGAAATGGTACTGAAGCCTGAGCCCACAAAATGGCCCCCTGAGCACCAGACAAGGTCACCCATGTCAGACAGCTTTGACTCTGGGCCTAAGATATCTATACCTCTACACCTCTAGGTTCTTTGAAACTGAAGAATGTAAGACTAAAGACTCTTAGGAAAATATGTATAAAAGAAAGACATGAAAGACAGAGGGAACTCTCAGATAGTGAATGATAATAGAAGTATGTAAGCTACAACCACTTTCTTAATAAAGAAAAGACTATTTGTTTCTAAAGTTACTAGAGTTGGATTTTGATGCTTAGCTCATTGATCTGGGGGAATACATTCCAAAGTAGGAATAGAGAACAAAGTTGAAAGCATACTTACCCCTCCTGGGGGATACTTATATCCCTTCCACATGGTTCCTGCAATGAGAAGCAACCATAAGATAACAATCATCGTGGGGCTTCTTGCTCAGCTGGTGGTGTGTGCTGGGGAAAATGGGTGGTTCTGAAAGGTGTGGTGTTCTATCTCCTGAGCCCTGGGAACTGGGCTGTCTTCATTCAAGACCAGAGGGTGGATCGCCCAGCATGTCAGCTCCTGGCTGGAGAGCTTTGTGGCCTAGTCTGAACTGCAATGGCTCGCCATGGCCATTTTGGGGGGCAGAGCTCAGACACCAATTGTGACATCAGCTCTTGTGACCTTGGGGGAACCAGTCAGAGTGAGTAGCTATGGGACAGTTGGCCAGGATGCCTGGCCTGTTGGGGCCAAAGAACCCTAACAGAAGGGCCCTGTTCACTGGTGACCCTACGTGGTTAGGATTTAGCCAGCATCACATCTTTATTAACTCATCACCTATCAAAATATTAACTATTGGTTTTATGCAATCAGATGCAAAAAGCATCGCTATGCAAAAAACAAAACAAAACAAAAAATATCCTGGGTTAATTGGGACGATTGGCTAGGCATGCTGTGAGCAATTACTTTATATACTATTGCTAGGCTATTTGAAAAAGAAAAATCTTGCATTTTTTGAAACACCACAGTTAAACCCTCATTATGCAGGGTATGCTTCCTCACAACCTCCCTGGAAAGGGAAGAGAAGGAAGATGGGCTGTTATGCTCATTTCACAGTTGGAGAACCTGAGGCGCAGAACAGTTTCAGTGGTTTGGTCAGGATCAGGTGGCTCAGCTAAGCAAGTGCCCAGTGCCTCCATCCACAACCCCACCCCCACAAAGGTCTGAGTTGGGTCAATACTCATACAGACATTCTGAGGCAGGTGGAGAGAAAAAAAAGAACCCTCATGCCTTGTTCTTAGTATCGCTGGGGTTGGGACTTGATGCCCCTGCTGTCCAGAGCAGCTTCCCAGAAAACCTGCTTCTGTAACCGGCTTATTACTAAGACTTTAAGTTTCTTTAACAGTGGGAACATCTTTGAAAAAACAGGTCTGAATGAAAGGGAGTGGGATGTGAGAACCCCAGGAGATGTTTGCTAAAAGGAGACTGTATTCATGTTTCCTAGAGGCAGGCTGGTGTAGTGGAATGAGTGTAAGAGGCTATTAGGTCCAGAGACCTAGGCTTGCATCCCAGCTTCATAAACGAGTTGGTCTGTATGGCCTTGGGTAAATAGTTGAGGTTGTTGTCACCAGTAAATCTTTGTTGTCCAGTTCATTATTTTGCTTAGTTGTTAAGTAAGCATTTAGTAAATGCTTTGCATCAAATGCTTGACATGAATTCCCAAATGCAATCCTCCCAAGAATAGTAAGATACTGAGCTATCTCCATTGGGCAGATGAAGAAAGTGAAGTTTAGAGAGATTCAACCTTCCCAAGGTCACAGAGTGAGGAGCAAAGTGAGGGCTTGAACTCATTCACGGTAACTCCAGTCTTGGGATCTGCCAAAAGGATGCTGAAAATACTCACCCAACTTCTTATAGTTTGTGAGAAAAGAAGTTAATAGACGGGAATGAAAAGAATACCTAGGAGATGTGCTTAACCAATCTTGGAACTTGGCCTGCTGCCCAAAGCAGGGCTTGCCGTCTTCTTCCCCCACCGCATACCTCCAACCACTTCCCCTTTGACAGCTGATTGTTTCCCAGGGGGAAATAAACTCTCCACTGAGATTTCAGGGTGTTGCCGCATTCTCTGGAAAGGGAGGAGTTGAGTCCAGCAAACCTGACCACTCACTCAGAGCTGTGGGTCTTCATCCAAAGTCCAGCTCCTCAGTCGCGTCTTGTTCTCCTGAACAGGCCACTTCTCTTTCCACTTCAGAGTTGGAGGCTGAGTCAGAAAGAAATTTAAAGGCAGAAGTGGTTCTCTTTGTTGGCCTAGTAGGTAACAGCCTCTGTATGACTGCAAGGGCTGTTGGGAGGTCCCGCCAATGACCACATTCCCTTTCCCACCAGCGACCACTCATCTACTTGGCCTGAAACCCCCCCTCTCCAGCAGACCCCTTATAAACTCCATAATGCTTTGAGATAAATGCTGTTATGTAGCCAAGGGGCAGGTGGAACTTAAAGCTATCCCAAGGGGATGAGAAGTAGCCTGGGAAACTAACTTTGTTCCCATTGCATCATGACCTCTAATTGGTGCGACCTCAACTATCCTTCCCCTTTGATGGGAAATCCCAGCTGGGAAGGGGAGCCAGAGCCAGGACTGACTACTACTAGGGACTCACAGGCAGGGTCATTACTTACCATGAACTCCGGAAATGCGCCCATATAACATGCAAGTCCAACAAAAAGCATCCAGCCAAGCACGATCATGACAACAAGTAAAACAATGTCTAAGACACAACTGCACAGTGAAAGACTATTCACGGAGATCTTGGCAAAGGAGTGTGCTCATGAAACCCTCAGTTGGTAGAGGTCTTGCATGTCAGTTCCAGTCCTTGGCTCCAAAGGATCCACAACGCCCTAGTGGAGAAGTTGAGAGTCTAGTAGGGCATTGTGACATCATTGGTCACATGGCCCAGACTCACATGTCAGAGAGACTGCCCCCAGACCAGTAGCTGAGCAGCAAACTAAGCTTTTTGTATGCATTCTCTCATAGCAACAATACAAAGTAGGTACTATTATCAAGCCCATTTACTAAGAAGACTGAAGCGTAGAGAGCCTAAGTGACTTAAACTAGGTCACAAGGCTGATGCTCCAGATCAGGGCCAGGACTCAGAGCCCAGCTACCCGTTAGGAAGCTGGGCTCCTTAGACTACAGACAGGGATCGGGAAGGGTGTGAATGGAATAAACTGAATTCTAAGGAAATGAGACATCTCTTATTTCTGTCCCTCCAACTCCCTCATCATCTCAAGAGCTCTGTCACCACCATTTTATACCATTCTTCAATATCTTTGGTCAGTAACTCTGCTGGTTCTCCTCTCGTGGCCTCGAGAAGCCACAAGAAGTCCTTTCCTTTCCTTTTATGACCGGACTGCTTAAACAAGTGGTCCACACTTAAAGCCTTTCTTCCCAATCTCTACCTTTCTTCCATATATCACATTCTGACTTCTGGCCTCCACGCCACTACTTAGATGCTCTCAGATGTTACCAAAGATCTCCTTTTTGTCAAGTCTAATGACCTCATCCTCATCCCTTTGACCTCCCTGTACTGTCACAATGGACCCTTCCCTCCACCAGAATTCTTTCTACAGACACATGTCCCTATGTGTTATTTTGATATCCCCTTTATTTTCATTACTTGTTTTAATGATGAAAATAATAGGTGCTCATGGTAAAACATGAACCCACCTGCACACATATAAGAAAAATTTAACAATCTCCCCTCTTTTTCTCCTCAATTCCCATCCCCATGAGGTACCCAAGCCTGGTGTGTACCCTTCCGCCAAAGAATCCTCCATGAGCTTGCAAACATCAGTACACATATAGAGGGATATAGAGGGCTTCTTTTCAGTGTTGCTTTATTAACGGTGATCATAGTATCTATGCTACTATGCACCTTGCTTTTCTCCTGTTAACAACAATACATCATGGACATCCTCCTGGGTCAATGGACAAAAAAATCTAAACACATTCCTTTTTTTTTTAATAATAAGCTTTATTGAGGTATAAATCACATATGATAAAATTCACTCCTTTTTAGTGTGCAGTTGATGAGTTTTGAAAAATGTGTCAATCTCGTAACTACCACCACCATCAAGAGAGAGAAAAATTTCAATCATCTCAAAAAGCTCCCTGTGCCCCTTTGCAATAGGTCTCCTCCCTTGAATTCCCCGCCCCCCTGGAAACCATTTATCTGCTTTTGCATTTTCCAGAACTTCATATAAAGAGAGTTATAGGCTCACTCACTGGCTTCTTTCACTTAACACAATGCTTTTAAGATTCATCCATGTTGTACAGTAGTTTGTCCTGTTTTATTGAATGAACATATGGCCCACTGCGTGGACATTGCAGTTTATCAATTTACCTGTCAAGGAACATTTGGGTTGTTTCCAGTTTGGGTTATTATGAGTTTGGATTATTATAAGTCTTTGGGTACAGTTTTTTGTGTGAACGTAGTTTTAGTTTCTCTAGGGTAAATCCCAGCAGGGGTATTTGAATCATGTGCCTGTTAAAAAAACCTTTATCACTAGTTCTCAGCAATTTTACTTTCCTGTGCCTGTGTAATTTTCTGCATGTTTCTTCTATTTGGAGTTCAATGAGCTTCTTGGAACTGTGGGTTTATGGTTTTCATCAAATTGGGAAAATATCTGCCTAATATTTCTTCAAGTATTTTTTCTGCCTCCCTGCCCCTCTCTATGACCTCCATTACATGCGAGACCAGTAACCAGTGTGAACATGTCCCACAGCTTGCTGTGGCCCTGTTCATTTTTGAGTCTTTGTCTCTCTCTGTGTTTCATTTTGGATAGTTTCCATTGCTTTCTTTTTCAAGTTCACTCATCTTTCCCCTATAGTGTCTAATCTTCTGTGAATCCCATACAGTGAATTTTTCATTTGACATTGTATTTTTTCATCTCTTCAAGTTCAATTTGTCTTTTAAAAAATTCATTTTTTTCCACATCATGTTCATGTTTCCCTTTGCATCTTTGAGCATTTTTATAAGATTGATAATAAACATTTTAAGGACTCCATCCACATTATCTACCATCTCTATCATTTCTGGAGTTGTTTTGATGGTTGATTTTTCTTTTTGTTATGGGTGATATTTTCCTACTTCTTTGAATGCCTGGTAACTTTTGGTTGGATGTCAACATGGTGAATTTTACAAGGCTGTCTGCTGGACTTGGCTATATTCCTTTCAGTAGTGTGGGGTTTTTTCCAGGATGTTTGGTATCAGTTTGATTCTTCAGAGGCTTGTTTTAAGATTTGTAATGGTAGGCAAAGAGCAGCTTTTACTCTGAGGATAATTATCCCCATCACTGAGCTATGACCATTCTGATGCCCACTGGGCACTCTCTCTGATGCCTATTGTGTTCAGTCTTTCAAATCTGTGGAATTTTCCACAACTCCTAGCCCTTTTGAGAGCTCCAAGAAGTGTTTGGCCTGCTGTTTCTGGGTGGTTCCTGTCCTGGCCTCATGGAGTTTTCGTATGCACAGACAAACTCAGCCAAAGACTTACAAGGACCCCTACCCCTACGGAGATCTCCAGAGTTCTCTCTCTGTGGAACCCCTTTTTCTCCAGGACCCCATCCTGCAAATTCCTGGTACTCTGGCCTCCTTTGTATTCTGCTATCTTTCTTTACAACTCAGCAAGACTAATCTTGGTTTGGGTAGCCCCATTGTGCTGCAGTCTGAAAACCACTTCCGGACAGTAGGCTGGGGCAATTGTAAGGCTCATCTCCTTTATTTCCTGTCTCTCAAAGTTCATAGGCTTGTGCTGCTGCTTGTGCAAGATCTGAAAACAATCATTTCATATATTTTGCACAGTTTTCTACTTGTTTATGGAGAGAAGGCGACTCCTGTAGCAGTTGATCCTTCCTAGGCAGAATGCAAAGGAATCCAACTTATCCTTTTTTAATTTCTGCGTAACAGTCCACATTTATTTCCTCTTTCTCCTAACGATGACTATATCAGTCAAGAGATGGAAACCACACAGTAATTTCAACAGAGAAAGTTTAATAAAGAGAATTATTAACTAGGAACAAGACATTAACTAAGGAAAAGGCAGAAAGCTCTACCTACACAGAAACAGCACATACAGGGAGCAGTTACCACCTCGAAGGCTGAGGCAAAGCACCCAAGGGAGAAACAAACTTGTAAGAGTCCCTCCCCTCCGGAGCTGAGATCCAAAACTGGTTGAAGAAGTGGTGGCCATCACCGACTGGATGGTAGAGAAATCCAATCAGCTGCAGGCCAGACCTGACAATTAGAGAATCACTAGATGCTGGTGAAATTTGCCAGGAAGTCTCCAGAGGGGCTTCTGGGAGGCTCACTGATCACTGCTGAGAATCTGCCAGCAGAATATACCAGGAAGCTACCCCGTGAGGTGCTGGTGGTAGAACTCAAGGCAAACTGTTCAGTGGCAGGGACGCCATTGAAACTCAATGGAAAACAGTCCATAGAGAGGCCACTGAAAGTCAACAGGGGTGAGCACCACTGGATAGCCCCCACGTGCCACTGGCAGCCGCAGAGCAGAACCAGGAGAAACAAAGGCACAGTGGAACCAGGAAGAGAAGTTTCTTCCTCCTACAGTAGCTCCCCAAAGCCCTCTATTGCTAAAACTTAACATTATGCCCACTAGCAAGGAAAAAAGGTTTACAAGGTCCATTACAGCAGAGCAAGCAGTGAATGGTGGATTCAGAGCTGAAGGACAATGAGTTCATAAACGGCACAATGTGCATTTAGGTTTTCTCCCATTTTTTATCACCATAAACAATGCTGTGATTGTTAAACAAAATTTCTTAGAAAATTTCTTCTGAGGATTGCCAGGTTTTTACTTGTTAACCAGGAAAGCCGCAAGACGACAAAAAGAGGATGCCAGTTCAGATAGAGCATGAAAATGGAGAGGCTAGATCAAATCCTTCCAAAAAAAGAACTAGTGTAAGAAAAGAAAGCTTATAATTTCATTTCATAAGGACAAAGGATGTCTTTCAAAAGACAAAGGATGTCTGTGGCAGGATCGCCTGAGATGCAGCATACGCTGTCAGTCAATGAACAACAACATAAGCTCCATACATCTAAGTAAAGGATACTGGTTTTTGATGCACATATTTTTAAAATTTTCATGAGGACTAATTTACTTATTTTTTTTCTTTTGTTGCCTATGCCTTGGTGTCATATCCAAGAAATCACTGCCAAGTCCGATGTCATGAAGTTTTTTCCTATGTTTCCTTCTAAAAGTTGCATTGTTTCAGGTCTTACACTGAGGTCTATGATCCATTTTGAGTTAATTTTTGTATATGGTGTTAGATAAGAGTCCCATTCATTCTTGCATCTGGATATCCAGTTTTCCCAGTACCATTTGTTGAAAAGACTGGCCTTTCCCCCATTGAATGGTCTTGGCACTCTTGTAAAAAATCATATGACCATGAATGCAAGGATTTATTTCTGGGATATCTATTCTATTCCATTGGTGAGGTACTTAGAGATGTCAAAATCAGAGAGACAGAAAATAGAGTGGTGAGTCGCCAGGGGCTGGGAAGAGGAAAGAGTAGGAAGGTATTATTTAATAGATATAGAGTTTTAGTTTTAAAAGATGAAAAGCACTATGGAGATGGGTGGTAGAGATGGCGGGCAACATTATGAATGTATTTAATGCCAGTGAACTGTACATTCAAAAATGGTTACGATGGTAAATTGTACGTTATGTGTGTTTTACCACAATAAAGAAATGGGGGAAAAGAGAAGTAAATGATAAGGACACATGTGTCTGATATTTGGAATACCAGGGGTTTCATCCCTGAACAGTATGTCTGACAAGACCAATAACTATGAAAGCAAAGAGTGTAAACAGAGTCAGAAGCAGAGCCCCAAGAAAAAAATTCCTATTTTAAACAAGCCATTCTTGTGACTTTTCTCAAGCTGCAAACAAAGATGCAGAATATACACTTTCCCCATTTCTTAGTTTGGGGATCTTTTTTTTTAAATTAACATCTTTGTACCTGTGTCTTGGGTACTTTTATTTCGGTAAGACAAATTTCCAAAAGTAGGGTTATAGAGTCAAAGGTATGTCAGATTACTTCGCCCAAAAGTTGTAGCAAATTGTGCTCTCACGGACTACATTTGAGTTTCTTAAACCAGGGTGCAAGGATGGGCTTCAGTGGATCCCTGAACATTCCTGAAATTGGACACAAAATGGACTGCATATGTTGGCATGTACATTTTTCTAGAACAGGTCTGTATCTTCCAACAGATTTTTTTTTAAAGTCTGCAACTCTAATAAGGCTGAGAACTAGTACACTATACCATCTTCTCCCTATGGCTTTGGTCACCTTACACCATTCATTCAGCAAACTTACCAAATATCAGAAGAATGAAGACATGCATAAATTCAAGCATGCTAGGCACTGGGAATACAGATATAAATGAGATTTGACAGCTATCTGTCAGGACCTTACAGTCTTTGGGGACAGAAAGAGGGGAAGAGATGGAAGTAGTCCGGTACAATAAAATATCCCAGGTAGGGCATTAAGGCATGAAGCACAGAAGACATGACATGCTTGGGGAAAAATGAATATTTCAGCCTGGTTAGATTACAGGATGAAATAGTGCCAAATTCTGGATGTGGATGCTAATCACAACTTCACACACAGGGAAGCAGCAAAATGCACAGAGAAGGAACATGGTCTCTGACACCACCTTCTGCAACAATTTAACCTTGCTGAGTCTTGGTTTCCCTATCTGTAAAATGGAGCCAATTATACCATATATCCTCTATTTTAAGGTGCATACTTTTTCACATTTCAGCTCTTTTCAAATAGATGTAAGTATTAAAATTGGTATTTATATTTAATTTTGTAACCTTTTCTCTCCCAAAACTTTGTCAATAATATATCTCTTACTCACCAGGATCTCAGAAACAAGGAAATAGGTAATACAACCCCAAACCTCAGTTTCCTCGCCAGTAGAATGATCTATCTAGGTCATAGGGTTCTGAGAAGATTAACTGTGATAAAGCACATAAAACTCTAAGCAACGTACCTTCCACACAGGAAATGATGGCTACAAACACACACACACACACACACACATACACACACACACACAGGCATAAAGTGTTCATAGGGCCTATAAGTCATTCGTAGTGACTAAACCAGAAGAGAATGAGCTGTTTGGATGGAAGACATCTTCCATAAATGGTTCTTCCATCAAATATTGAAGAACCTTGCTCAGGCCTCACTTCTAACGTGGTGTCTTTTCCTTGATTACTGGATTTCTGACAGGGTCTGTTAGATCTTAGAGGCCCTGGAAGTCCCATCATTTCCTAGGTTTGTTTATCCACCTGAGGTGCTCTCGGAGGCCTCTTATCTTTCAATCTTCTCCCCTCCTACCTTCTCTCCTGGCTCCCTCTCTCGCCCCACATCCAGTCTCTACAAGGCAGCAGTCAGACCTATTCTTTTAAGACTCAGTCACATTACTTCTCCGTTCAAAACCTTCCAGTGGCTTCCTGTTTCTCTCAGAGTAAAAGCCTGAAAAAGAAAAAAGCAGCCCCCAAAATCTGGGAACTGGTCTGACCCAGCCAGGAAGGTCTCCATGTTGTTAGAAGTTGACCCGGCACTCACGGCTAAGCTATGTTATTCTCCTGCTGGATAAAACAACCTCACAGAACACAAACACCAGACAGGGTCACTCAGACCATGATAAAATGAGACCAAATAAGGCCAATTCATAATTTTGTCTAAGCAGAGACAAACCAAAGGTCCCTGTGCAGCCCATGAAATACCGAACATCCTCTTCTCTCTGCTAATATGAGTGACTGCTTCTTCTTTACCAATTACTGCTTTATCCTTGCTCTAGTTTGCCCATTGTAGAGATATTTATTGAGCTATCCAATCACAGAACTGTCTCTGCTTTCTGACAGCACCCAATCCAAAGTGAAGTTTCACTTCATTAAACCCTCCCCCAAGTCACCCAAAGCCCCAATCCTATAATAGGTCTTTCTCATACTCCTGGACTGAGCAGTCCCAGTGGTTCTCCACAGCATCTGCTCCCTCACTGCAAAGAGTAATCAACCCAACTTATTTAAGGGTGAGTGTTCCTGATGCTCTTCTGGCTGGACAGCATTGACAAGCCAGAGTCCCAAATGTCTACAAAGGCCCCACAGTGATTCTCAGACTTCACCATGCATTAGAATCACCAGGTTTGTCAAAAATGATCACTTGAACCACCCCTCCCCCAGAGTTTCTGACTCTGTAAGTCTGGGGATTGGGTCTTAGAATCTGTACTTCTCCCAAGTTCCAGGTGATGCTGAGGCTGTTAGTCTGGGGGCCACACTGCAAGAATCACTGCCCTAACCCATCTGTTTCTCCCTTATTTCTCTGACTTAGCCTACTTCTGTTTCCTCACCTCTTACTTCATTCTACTCCAGCCACAGTTGGCCGTTTTGAGCTCACACCTGTCTTAGGACTTTGCTTTGAATGCCCTCTAATATAGAACACTTAATCTCTCACCTCTCAAGGAGACCTACCCTGATCTCCTTATCCTGCCTTTTAAAAATTTATTCCCCACAACACTTAATTACCTTCCAGCATATGATCTAATTTATTTATTTACTATACGTATTGTTTTGCTCTCCTCCTAATAAAAGAATGACAGCCTTAGGACAACCAATATTTTTGTCTATTTTGTTCACTGCTGTATCCTCAGACCTAGAAAAAGATCTAGCAAATAGTCAATGCTCAACAAAAGTTTGCTGAATGAATAAATACCCTTTCCAGCCTCTATTTTCTTCTAATTGAGTCACAGCATTCCTGCCTCTGGCTCTCCCTGTAAATACAATCATCGTCTTGCTTACCCATCCTCCTGACAGTTACAATATCCATCTTCTGCGACTTTTTAAGCCCAGTGGCCCAAATCAGGGATAAAGCAAGTAAGTAAATCACAAGTCAAGGAGACCAGACAAAGCCAGCAAATTGCATTTCTTCGTCTTCTCTATGTGGATGATCTTATCCACCAATCTACCTCTTCTCTTGTTCTCAAACTCTTTTTCTGCCCTAGCTTTTCCCTCTCTGTGCCACCAACAGTTATGGCGCCCCTCCTTTAAAAAAAAAAAAAAAAAGGCAACTCCTCCCGGCATGCTGCACCAACCCTCACAATCTCCCAGTTTTTCGACAATGCTCCTTCTGACTCCATTTTCCCTTTCTAGCTCCCTGAAAATTTGCTTTTGAAGTCCCGTTACCTCTTCCTTCCTAAATCTAACGATAATTTTTGGTCTTGATCTTTCTCGATACTCTGCTGAATTTAACACACCCTTCTAGAAACTCTCTTCCAAAACAGCGCGAGTTGCTTCTACCTCCTTTACTGCTTCTCCTCGGGTCCTTCCTATTCCTCTCCTTACAGATGTCCCCAAGTTTCCTTCCAGCAAGCCGGGTCTTGGCCCCGGGGCGCTAACGCTTTTCCGACCGCGCTCAGGGTCCACTCTGGGGCGCTGGTCCGACTCGCGGGCGGAGCTGCCGCTGAGCCTGGGCGTTGGACGCGGGCGGACTTTCGAGCCTGGGAAGGGGCGTGGCCTTGGACCGCTCGGGAGGCTTGGACCTCGGCGGCCTCCGTCCAGGGGTGGGCCCGGAGGGAGGTCCACGGGCTGGAGTCGCAGAACCTGGCTCCGGGACGTGGATGGAGATGGAGTTCGACTGCGAGGGTCTCAGACGGCTACTGGGCAAGGTACGGGCAGCCCGCCGGGCCGGGTCTGGGGCGCCGGGGTGTCGGGGCCGGGCTGCCTCGTCAAGGCGTTTCCCCGGCTCGTCCCGGGGTTTGGAGCGGAGGCGGGCTGGCCTGAAGCCGGCTGCGGGGAGTGGCCACCGGGAGGCTGCGGGTCTCTCCCTCTCGAGTCCTCAGTCCCAGGGCGGGGCCTGTGGCTCCGCCCACGACTCCGAGGCCCGCGGCCTCCACCGGGAGGGAGACTTTCTCACGCCACCAGCGTCTCTGGTTCTCAAACAGCTCCCAGCACTCGCCTGTGCCTTTAACCACGCCTTTCTCTCTGCTGCTACGGCCTGCCCCTTTTTTCTTGACTTGCAATCTCTTTCTTCTGAGACTCAACTCAGATGTCACTCCCTGCAGGATGGAATCACGCCCCTCGCTCTGCTTGCTTTCAGAAGTCTGGATTATCACGTTGTGGAGTAATTATTTTATTTACAATGATTTATTTACTCATGCGGTGTACTCAACCGCAGAGACGGTGCTGTTGTGTTCCCTTCCCTAGCACTGTGCCTCACCACAGCGGAGGGGCTAAATCAGTGTGCAGTGAATTAGTGACTTGAGTAGATATAGGAATGAAAACGGGGCTTGCAGGCCCAGAAGAGATCCTCTTAATGTTTGAAAGGTTGAGCGGGAGGCCTGACCCAGAAGTCTAACCTACATTTCTGGGGCATGACTAGCACCAGTTTCCAGGTTAGTCCGGGCTCTTGGTCCAGGCTCTGATTTCCCACCAGTGTACATTCTGAGGCAACCCCTCTTTCGCTGGCTTTCTAATTAAGTGATTCTTAATGCTTCTTTAAGACTTCTCCATGCAGAAACCATACATGCATGCCATTTTTTTTGGATTTGTCTTAGTTGGGGCAATTTGCACATCTGTGCGAGGTTATGAAGCCTCATGACTGAACGTGTTTATTTAATTGATCTGAATGATTTTATCTATTGTGACAGGTATAAATTTTGTAGGAAGAGAAGTATCATGCTTACGACTACACCCTTTGTGTCTCCTCTTCACAGAACCTCTCTATCAAGTTTTTTAATGAGGGGAGCATGATCTATTTGTTCGGTGGGAAGAAATGTTAAAGTTGAGAGTAGAAAAAGAACTTTATAATTTTTCCCTCATTAGATTAGCATGAATTAAGATAATTTGAAATGATGTGGAGGATGTGGATGAATGGGACTTTTAAACACTGCTGGTGGTTAAATGGTTATTCAACCATTTTGGAGAACAATTTGGCCTTGTTAATTTGATTATGTGTGATTTATATCCCTTCTACATCTAGGCAGATACCATAGAGAACTCATAGTATATGAAGCAACAGACATTTGCAGAATTATCTATAACTAAAAATTAGAAACAACCCAAATGTGCATTAACAGAAAGAAGGATAATTTGTTGTATATTCACACAATGGAAAACATTACTGTGTGGCAGTGAAAATGAGCTGCAACATGCCACAATACAAACGAATCTTAGAAACATTATATTGAGTGAAAAAAATTGGAAGTTAGATGCAAAATTATAATTTTATAAAGCCAACAAAATTAAAATTAAACAACAACTAAACAAGCAATAGTGTGTTGTTTAGGGATACACACGCATGTGTGATAAAACCAGAAGATGAAAGCAGAGGAATGTAAATACATTTTAAAGGGAGGCAGTTGAATGGGTGAGAGGGGCATTCAGACAGATGTAATGGTATTGGAGGGGTCTGTGCTGTCTAATAGAATATCCAGTAGCCACAAGTGGCTATTTGTCAGAATTGGATAAAATTAAAAATTGAGTTTCTCAGTCACACCAGCCACATTTTAATTGTCAGTAGGCACATGTGGCTTGTGGCTACTATATTAGATCCCTCACATATAGATCTTTTCCATCATGGCAGAAAGTTTTGTTGGACATTACTATTCTGGATCATGTGTGAGCAGGTTGATGCATGGGTGTTTATTCTTCAGAATTAGTGTATATTTGTGTGTGTGTGTGTGTATACACATATGTATATATTCTTTAGTTTGTATTAAATATTAAGTTTAGGGGTGCCTGGGTGGCTCAGTTAAGCGTCTGACTCTTGATTTCAGCTCAGGTCATGATCTCAGGGTTGTGGGATTGAGACCCGTATCAGGCTCCACACTCAGCCTTCATACTCAATGGGGACATCTGCTTGGGATTCTCTCTCTCTCCCTCTCCCCCTGCCCCTACCCCCACCCCCCC